>NC_063178.1:0-40763 GCF_023159225.1 Perognathus longimembris pacificus
AATGCCAAAGTCTCGCTTTTGTCTAAACTGCACCATAACATTGGGTGCGTCCACGGGCACTGGCACCATCGGGGCATGCGAGCAATCAAAGCAAAATATTTAGAAGCATCTGATTAGAGACAAGTCTCTCACAGGGACATTTGTTTGCCCGGGCTGGCTTCGAACCGCAGATTCAGATCAGTGAGTCTTATAAGGGGCCACTTTACTCCAATTAGAAGTAACAAGGTGGTCCACACAGAAGTAGTTTTTAAGCATGCTCTCTTACCTGGAACTTATTAAGGGTCAGTATTAGATTTCGACAAACTTGTAGGAATCACCTGTGCTTCTCTGTGGGCCTGCTGGAAACTGTTACAAAAAAAACCTACAAAGAAGCTGGAATGGCAATTAAACATTTTGGTAGCCATAATTCTCCTTTTCTCACTTTGCAATAATTATTTAGGACAATTTTACTTCCAAATTTCTTATCTAGAAATGTATTCTTGATTTCCAAACCCTTTTTAACAGTAACACAACATTTTAGCTTTTATCTGCATCAGAAAAACAAGCTCACAGTCAATCTGAAACCAGGTGCTACCCTTTGCTTACGGGCTGCTTGTTTCAAAAGAGACTTTTTTTTTTTTCTTCAGTCCCAGTTACTGCATGGCATGTAGACCTTTGAATTTAAACTTAGTTTTGCATCATACTGCAGTCTTGAACATGTTCACACTCACACATGCACACACACATACATTTTCAAAAGATCTTAAAGCGCGCAGAACAAGCATCGGCCATACATTTTAAGACAAAAACCTTTAACAAATGATTTTAGCATTCTCCAGCCTCACCCTCCAGGGCTTGATAGCCTCAGTAAAACATTCTAGCGCACCAAACAATTTTCTGCTTAAGAAGGCTGGGTGGGGGTCCCCCTAGAGTTCTTTTTTTGTGGACATTCTCACTGATTGACTGATTGTGGGCTGTCACCTGTACATCTTTCCAGTGAGCTAAAGTCAAGTCCAGGGGAGTGGAAGGACCGTTCCCCATCATCCGTTTGTCAGTCAGGCACAGCGCAAGAAAGAAACACACAAAAATAGACTTACAAACAACACAGAGATGACAGCGCGGCATGGTGAGGTCACTCCCTGCCACCTGTCCCCCAGTCTCCCCAGGATACCACGGTGAGGCTCCCCGAAACTGCACACCAGGGGGCGACTGTGTCACATTCATCCAAAAATCTCTCCAAAGTACTCTTCTTTATCTTTAACTTCTTCGAGTGCAATAGCTCGTTAAGAGCCAAAAAATTGGGTGCGAGGCGCCCATAATTATAAGGTTTTGCTTTTGCTTTAGCCCGTTCCTCTTAACCTCTTTCCCTTGCCACCCGAGGGTTCCTGCTCCTCCTTTATCTACAGTGAGGAGCCTATTTTCTTTTCCCGCTCTTGTCGCGGATCCCCTTCTTTTCCGGGGATTTACCGGTGCACCACCCTGGCTGCAGAGTTCTGAATCCTTATAGAAACGGTGTTCCCCGTACGGGCCACCACTTGTCGCGTCCGCCTCGACCAGCAAGGAAGACACAATGCCGGATTCTTCTCTAAGCAGTTTATTCCAGAACCTTGAAACAGTCTTTTCTCCCTCTTCCTTTCCCGGGGGCTTTCCCCCCCCCTCGGGGGCTTCCCGCTTGGCCTTAAGTGCCAACTGGGTAGCCAATCCCGGTAAGCTACGTGGGGATTACCGATAGGTCCAGGTACGCGGAAGCAAGCCAGAGTCCAAGCTTTAACCATATTAGGAGTTGTTTATCACAGAGAGCACTCGCCGTCGGGAGGGCGGAGGGCGGAAGCCGGCGCCATTTCAGGGCGCAGCTGCTCGCAGCTCTCTACACTATGTTTCTAGATTCACAGTCTACTGTGTTGTTTAAACTAAAATTACAGCATGTAGGGTCAAGAATAGGGCTTGGGTAAATTGCAAGAAGAATGAGTGGCATTAAGTGAAGAAAAACTGAGGTACGTTCTCGTGTTAGCGATGGAGTGGAGGGGGGAAGAAGGCGGAGGCGGAAACAGAGGAGGTGGGGACACAGAGGAGATAAGAAGAGGAGAATAGGGGCTGGGGATATGGCCTAGTGGCAAGAGTGCTTGCCTGGTGTACACGAGGCCCTGGGTTCAATTCCCCAGCACCACATATACAGAAAACAGCCAGAAATGGCGCTGTGGCACAAGTGGCAGAGCGCTAGCCTTGAGCAAAACAGAAGCCAGGGACAGTGCTCAGGCCCTGAGTCCAAGACCCAGGACTGGCCAAAAAAAAAAAAAGGAGAATGATGTTTTCAAATTAAAAGGGGAATGAAATCCCATTTTATTTTGTTCTACAGGTAAATCTGTTATTAAAACAAAACTAAAAGAGTGCCTGGGGGGGGGCAGTCTGGGGCTTGGACTCAGGGATAGAGCACTGTCCCTGGGTTTTTGCTCAAGGCTAGCACTCTACCACTTGAGCCACAGCACCACCTCTGACCCTTTCTATATATGTGGTGCTGAGGAATCGAACACAGGGCTTCATGTATAAGAGGCAAGCACTCTTGCCACTAGGCCATATTCCCAGTCGCTAAGAGTCCCTTTTCAGGAACTTTTAGATCATAACATTGAGCCAGGTAGGGTGGCAAATTCAGGTAACCCCACAGTTGATAGGATGAGGCAGGAAGATTGACAGTTCAAAATCAGCTTGTTCTAATGTAGAAATACAATGTATAGAAGAAAGGGAAAAGAAGAAAAAAGGAGGGGGAGAGGTGGAAGGAGGAGAGAGGAGGGAGGGGGAGAAGGAATGGAGGAGGGGGGGGAGGAAACAATAATATTGAGCCAGGTAGGGTGGTAAATGCAGGTAACCCCAACAGTTGGAAGGCTGAGGCAAGAAGACAAGTTCGAGACCCGCCTGGTCTAATGCAGCAATACAATGGCTAGAGAAAGAAAAAAGAGGAGAGGAGGGGAGGAGAAAAGGAGAGGAGAGAAGAGAGGGAAAGGGGAGAGGAGAGAGCCACTTAAGTGAGCCATTAGGTGGCACAAGTGCAGTTTTCTTCAGTGTACTAATTTGTAAAAGCTGCTGGTCTAGAAGAATCCAACATCAACTGTATTTGCATGTTAACAATCCAACACTTAGTAAAATAAGGCCAATCATACAAATACCTAACCACCAAAACTGTCCCTAAGAATCACCATCACCACAAGGGATTTGCACATATGAATCTGAAAAAGAATTAACAGTCACGTATGCCACTGTTGAAAAATCAATGATATACAATTTATGGAGATTCAACAGTTAGTTCCATCTCCTTCCATGTTCACATGTTTGGACCATGTGTCTCTAGGGTCATTCAGTGGTTTGTTCTTTTGTTTTTGTCAGTGGTGGGCTGTCCTTGAGCCGGTGCCACTTCTGGTTTTCTGGTTTTAATTGGAGATAAGGGTCTCAAGCACGTTCCTGCCTGGGCTGGCTTTGAGCCATGAACCTCAGATCTCAGCCTCCTGAGTAGCGAGGATAACTGGTGTGAGCCACTGGTACCTGGCTCTCTTCTTGATTTATTGACACTCTGTACTTAGAAATTAATGGGTGCTTTGTCTGACAAGTTTTGCAGCTTATGTTTGGAATCTTAGGAGGTTTGTACTGATTTCCTTTAAAGGATTTCAATTTCTTAGACTTTCCTTTAATGGTTTGTGGATTTTCTGTCACTCAGGAGAACACCTACTAATCTCCAGGCTTCAGCCTTGTCCAGCCCAAGCCTCATGGTGGCCTTTGCAGCCTAAGTCTACAGTGCTCAGTGCATGTCTGGGACACCCCACTTTCTACCATCACACAACCCTCATGTTGATCAAGTGAAGCCCATGCTTCTATTGCTTCAAAAGCAACAATGTCTGATCCTCAGATGTGCCTAAAGTGTCACCTCAAAACCAAAGACAGGGCCTGAGAATGTGGCTTAGTGGCAGAGTGCTTGCCTAGCATGCATGAAGCCTTGAGTTCCACTCCTCAGTACCACATAAACAGAAAAGCCTGGAAATGGTGCTGTGGTTAAAAGTGGTAGAGTGCTAGCATTAAGCAAAAAGAAGCTCAGGGACAGCTCCCAGGCCGAGTTCAAGTACCAGGAGTAAACAGCCATCCACATGGCATCCTTTATGGCTAAAATGTGTGTTTTGCCAAGTCTCATTCTGCATCCTTTCTCATAACACCAATTGAGGCCCCAAGTATCTGTGTGGCTACTTAGGTGGAATGCCTGTCTGAAACTACGCACTAATGAGCATAATGGATAGCTACCGGGGTTTGAGAGGCCATTTGTCTGGTGACACCATGGCACTACTTCAGCATAGCTTTCAAGTCCCTCCATCACCCAGTACTACCTTGGAGCATGGCCAACCAGGGTCTGGGTGCTTCAGTCCCAGCCACACTGATTGCTACGCTCGTTGCTCAACCGAGTGGCCGTCTTTTCATACCAGGTCCTTGTCAGCTTCTCCCTGATGCCTCCTCATATGATTGTGTTTCAATGATTAGAGGGTCTTAGAACCTTGACCTACAGTGATGCCAACCTCAGAATGTTTTTGAATGGGTGTCACTTCTTCAAGGGAGGGGGTGTCATTCAAGCCTCTTTTCTACATTGGGCCATACTTCCAGATACTACACTCAAAATTACAAGAGTATGTACTCCATGTTTTCTTCTGATACTAGACACAGTTTGCCCTCAAAGTACTTACAGTCAGAAGAAATCAACAGGCAACAAAGGATGGGCATGCTTGGAACTACTCCACAGGGAAGCGGGATCCTATATAGGCGACAGGGGAAGAACAAAACAGAAACTTACACTGAAGCTCCTTACTAGAAAATTGGAATGACACCAGTGTAAAGGAACTGATTGGGTTATATTAAATGAGGGAGGTTCAGTGTTGACTTGCTTGCCTAGGTTGTGGGAGGCCCAAAACACAATAAATTTTAAATTAACCAAAAAGAAATTTAAATGCCTTCATATGCTAAACAAAATGTGTTTAAGACGTATGTAATAAAAATAAAATATTTTCCACACAGCCCCTCAGCCCCTAACCCACAATTACAGAGCAGGACATACCCAAAAGCAGAACTGAATGCATAGCAAAGACTCAGAGGCTTGGGCAGGGGCCTAAGGGTCACTGAAGTTGTTCAGATCAGCACCAACATATGAAGCAGGAAAAGATAGGCTGCCCTTCCTCACAAATGCCTTCCCCTCCTTCTCCAGGCCCCAGGATGGATATGAATGAAAACTTGATGCAGAATTGAACAGAGGCCAGGGGCATGGGCAAGGCATGAGTTCACCAGAGCAGGTTCTAATGGGGGCCATCCACACTGTTCTACCTAGGGCTATAGAGCCAGAACCTCTATTCATGATTCCAAGCTTCCAGGCTCTACACAGTTTATTCTGACACTCTGTGCATTTTGTCTTCAAAATGCCTATAAAGGCTGGAAATCATGAAATCCAAAGGCAGCATAAAAAGAACCAGGGCTAAGAGCTGAGGTACTTGCTTAGCTTGTGGAAGGCCCTGGAACACAATACCACTGGAACTCACAAAAAAGAAAGTGAAATACTTTTGTATGCCTAATAAAATGTGGGTCACTCCTGTCATCCTAGCTACTCCAGAGGCTGAGACAAGAGGATCCAGGATCAAAGCCAGCTCAGGCAGAAACGCTCATAAGACTGTTATCTCCAATGACCCACTGGATCTTGAACTCAGGGTATAGGCATTGTCCCTGAGTTTCTTTTGCTCAAGGGTAGTAATCTACCACCTGAGCCACAACACCACTTCCTGCTTTTTCTGTGTATGTGGTACTGGCGAATAAAACACAGGGTTTCATGAATGCTAGGCAAGCACCCTGCCACTAAGCCACATTCCCACCCCCAAAAATCCTTTTGTGCTAGTCCTGGGCTTGAACTCAGGCATGAGCACTCTACCATTTGAGACACAGTTGTGTTTCTACTAGAGATTTGTTGTTGTTGATTGGTGATAAAGAGCCTCAGGGACTTTCCTACCAGGGCTGGATTCAAACTGCAATCAACAGATTTTGGTCTCCTGTGTAGCTAGGATTACAGGCATCTGGAAAATACATTTTCCACACATCTCCTCCATCCTAACCTCCGTGCCCTATGCAAGACATGGATTGGGGCCTATGTTCTCCTAACCAAGATTTGTTGGGGGCCACTGAGACCATCCTACATTGGACTGGACACCTAGATCAACCATCTACCATTGCAATGCTCAGCACTTAGAACCCTCCTCTGACAGAAGTAAAAACAAGAATTTGCCATCCTGCCTTCTGCTACCTCCATCCAGCTCCTAATGAGACAGATCTCAGGCCAGGCCTTGGGGCAGTGATGGTCCACTGAGGCCACCAGGGGACACAACTCAGTATAAAGGTGCTTGCCTGGCTGGCAAGGCATGATCCAAAACTAGACAAAATACCTTGGTATGCCAAGTAAAATGTGGAATAAACAAGAAAGGCAGGCCAAACTTCTCCACACACTTTCACAAACACCCCCACACCCATGCCCTGTGCCTGCCAAGACTGAAAGCACCATCTAAAGTCTCTGCAGTGACTGGGAACTGGATCCAGAAGCCTGGTTTGGGCCTGTTATAATGTAAATTATCAGAGAAACCACATTTTGAAGGATCAAATCTTGGAGTCTTTATTAGAATGCTAGCAGTCTATGGGCAGCCAATTGTTACAAAGGCCTGCTGCACCCAAATATATTTATCACTGTTAGGAAACAGGCCAGAGAGGAAAGAAAAAACAAAAGGCGATACTAACAAAGCAATTCAGCCCCAAGAGCTGATTTGGGACACCATGATGACCAGAGATAGGACACAGGATGCAAACACGTAGATGTGTGGCATGGTGTAAAGGCACCGGTGTTTGGTCCTAAATAAGGTAAAGTCAGGGAGCAGGGTAATAGGAAGCTCCTATTTCCAAGCACTGGACTGACAGGTTCAGTAACCTATAAGGGAGGTACTCATACCTGTCTCCAGGAATTGAGGCACAACCATCACCTGGGGGTCAGAATTCCCTCCCTCCATCATGAAGAAGAGATGCCAGACCCTACAATTCAACATGTGGCCAAGATGGCACAGGAGAGACCTGACCTCCTTACTTCAGGGCTTAGCCACCCTGAAGCCACTACAGGAAGGTCACAAATGAACAAACAAGAGAGGAAGGCCGCACTTCTCCACACACAACCACAAACACCCCACACCCATGTTCTGGGCCTGCATAGGCTGAAAGTGACAGCTAAAAGCTTGACAATGACTGGGAGTCAGCTCCGGATGCCTGGTTTGGGGACTGGCCTCACCCAAGCCACTTCAGGAGGAGGCCGTATTTCTCCACACTGTCCCTCACCTGTATCCATACCCTGGGCCTGCCTAGACTAAAAGTGCCAGGTATAAGCCAGCTCCGGAAGCCTGGTTTGGGGACAGGCCTCACCAAAGCCACTTCAGGAAGGACACAAACCAACACAGAGAGGCAGGCAGGCAATATAAACCAACACCAATGCCATGGGCTTGCCACGACTGCACTGACTGGGAGCCAGCTCCAGAAGACTGGTTTGAGGCCTAGCCTCACCGAAGCCAACAAGGAGGCAGGCCATGCTCCTCCACACACTTTCACAAACACCCCACAACCATGGCCTGGGCCTGCCAAGACTAAAAGCCCACTAAATGCTTGGCACTGACTGGAAGCTGGCTCTGGAGGCCTGGTTTAAGGCGTAGCCTCACCAAAGCCACTTGAGGATGGGCACAAAGGAGCAAACAGGAGAGGCAGGCCATGCTTCTCCACACATATTGACAAGCTCCCCACTGAAGTGCCAGACTTTGAAGTCAGGTACCACTTTACCACATGAACCCCACTTTACCACGTGAACCCCACTTTACCACGTGAACCAGAGATAAGCAGGTCCTGTGAGCAAACCCAAGACAAGCTTATTAGGCCCAGTCGGTCAAGAACTCTAACCACTGGGAATGCTTAACTCTAACCGCCCCCAGAGTGCCTCGAGCCCTGAGCCAATCAGATTTGTACCTGTGTCCTAATCTTGCTTTAACACCTGATTGTTGTAACTTTGTTTTTTGCCTTTATAAGCCCTGTGTAATCGCAGCTCGAGGCTTCCTCCTAACCTCTGCTGTGTCGGTGGGTAGGATGAGGCCCGAGTTGCAGCTCGCTTAAATAAAGCCTTGCCTTGCTTTTGCATTTCCAAGTGTCTGAGTCTTGGTGGTCTTCTTGGTGATGGTTTCGCGACTTGGCACAACACCACACCCATGCCCTGGGGCCCACCTGCCAGGAAGCTTGGCTTAGCTGTGCTTGTCTTCTGGAGTTGCCTCAAGGTCAGCTCAGTGAACCTGGGTCCAGCCTTCTACACACACAAGCGGCACCTGCACACGCAGTCCTCCAGGCTTCCCCACACATAAAAGCGGCTGCTGCCTGATGGGATGGGTATACAAAAGCCCAGGCCCACCACCAAACTACAGTGAGCCTGACTAGCTTTGTAGGCCGAACACAACTAGAGGACCCTCAAAACAAAGAGCTGCTTCCTAGCTTCATGGCAAGTCTGTTTGTTCCAGGCAGAACCGACCTAAACCAGTACAGTGCCCAAGCCACACCCGTTGGCCTCTCACTTCCTCCCCCTTGCCCCTCCCCCCTCTTGTTCTGTGTCACCCCATAAGCCCTGCCCCTTCACCTCTCACTTTGTCACTTGCTCCACCTCTTTCATGTTGATGCTCCATAAGCCCCGCCCACACCGCGCTCACTTCTACCCATTGCCCCTCCCCTCTCTTGCTGTGATGCCCCATAAGCACAGCCCCTGTACCTCTAGCTTCCAGGCTCTTGCCCCGCCTATCTTGTGCTGTGATGCCCATCAAGCCCCACCCATGCATCTCAGGCCCCACTCCTCCCCGCACTAACACAGCCCACCACAACAGTAGCCTGGGCCTGCCAAGACTGAAAGCATCAGATAAAAGCTCTGCACTGACTGGAAGCTGGCTCTGAAGGCCTGGTTTGAGGCCTTAGGCTCACAGATGCCACTTCAGGAAGGGCACAAATGAGAAAACAGGGGAGGCAGCCTGTGCTTCTCCACACACTTTCACAAACACCCCACAACCATGGCCTGGACCTGCCAAGACTGAAGCCCCAGCTAAATGCTCTGCACTGACCGGAAGCTGGGTCCAGAGGCCTAGTTTGAGGCCTAGCCTCACCAGACCCACTTCAGGAAAGGAACAAACGAGCAAACAGGAGAGGTAGGTCGCGCTTCTCCACACACTTTCACAAACACCCCACAACCGTGCCCAGGGCCCCACCTGCCAGGAAGCTTGGCTTAGCTCTAGAGCTTGTCTTCCGGAATTGCCTCAAGATCAGCTCAGTGCACCTGGGTCCGGCCTTCTCCACACACAAGCCACATCTGCGCATGGTCAGCCTTCCTCCAGGCTTCCCCACACAGAAAAGCTGCTGGTGCCAGATGGGATGGGTGTACAGAAGCCCAGCCCCACCACCAAACCACAGTAAGCATGACCAGCTTTGTAGGTGTAAGGGCTGACCTGAAAACTGAAGTAACTAAATATAAGTTTTAGTGCTAAAATTATAACAGCTTCTAAACTCTGGTGATGACTCCATGCTAGAGGGCTGCACCCCAACCTGTCAGACTAGCTTCTTATAGTTTGACATTTAAAAATGTAGGGAGCACTTGTTCCCCTCTGTACCTGGGAAACCACCATGGTAACAAACAGTAAAAAATGATCATAGTCACAGACTATAGAAATAACCATAATAGTAGTAGAAATGCCATGGTAACTGTTGGTTTGGTTTACTTAGGACTGAGTACTGGATTGTTTTAGCCCGCTCAAGCTTGCTTACTGGTAATGGGAAAACACGGTAGCAATTGTTAAAATAAAGTTGGTACTAGGTCAGCCTGACCGCAGAATTCTGCTTCTGTAAACGGTTTGTTTAACCCATTTGTGAGTTGCTCTACCCCAAGCATTAACCCCCTGCATCAGTGCTATTTGACCACCTGCTGTCAGTTCCTGATATCAAGGACAGTTCCCATTATCAAAGCAAAAATAGATAATTGAAAGGGTAGATAGCCAATAAAAATAGGACAAGACTTGCTTGCTAAATGCCATCCAATCAAGTATCTGCCAAGTTGGAAATACCGTACCCCTGTTGTAATCACAATAAAAACCCTACCTATCTGAGGGTCGGGGCTCTCAATCCAGATCCGCTGTGTTGGTGATAGTTGGGAGTCCAGGCTAGAGCTTGCAATAAAGACTCTCATGCATTTGCATCGATATCAGCTCCTTGGTGGTCTTTGGGGACTGGAAATCTGGAATAACATAGGCCTGAAGCCAACGATGGAACCCCCAGAGAAAGGAGCTTCTGGCAGGCCTGCTTGTCCCAGGCAGAAGCAACCTAAACCAGTTCAGCGCTCCGGCCACACCCCTTGACCTCTCACTTCCTCCCCTTTGTCCCTCCCCTCTTGTGCTGTGATGCCCCATAAGCCCTGACCCTGCACCTCTAGCTTCCTGGCTCTTTTCCCGCCTCTCTTGTGCTGTGAAGTCCCATAAGCCCCGACCCTGCAACTCTACCTTCCTGGCTCTTGCCCTGCCTCTCTCCTGCTCCAGGGCCCCAAGAGCCATGCCCCTGCACCTCTAGCTTCCTGGCTCTTGCCCCACCTCTCTCATGCTCTGACACCCCATAAGCCCTGCCACTGCACCTCTAGCTTCTTCTGACACCCCACTGGTGGACCTGCTTCCCTGCCTGCCTAGCAGAAGGCCTTTGCTCCAACCCAGGGCCTGGTGCAGGCCAGCCCACAAGCCTTCAGGGTCTCTGTTGCCCCTACAACTGTGGAACACACAGGCACAAGCAGGCCTGGAGCTTTGTCGGACACTTGCTAGGGACGGCGGCTAGGGGCATCACATGGCCACTTCCATGCATCCTGGATTATTGTCACAGTCAGGCTTGGCAGATGAGGGGGTGATGGGAGGGAGAACAGAGAGGAGGACAGACCAGGCCAGAGAGCAAAACTAAACAAGAATAAACAGGCTGGGTTTTTAATGATGATTATTGATTATTCCATTTTCCAAGGAGAAGGGGGAAAAAACCTTTTTTTATCACAAGGGTCTCTGTTAGACATTTACAGCAATCTAGTTGGTGAAGGATGAATTTAAATTAAAACATTCAATCTTCTAACTTCATCAACCAATATTTCTTTCAAATATTTAAAACAGGGAACAAGGAAAACAGCCATGGAAAACAATGGCCAGGAATTCATAGGCAACAAGCGCTATCTTCACAAAAAGCTACCATCCAAGATTAGTTTATATGGAGCTTAATGCTCCCTCATAAACTGCAAAAACAAATGGAAAACCTGTACTCTCCCTCTCCTTCCCCGCCTTCTTCCTTCCCTCACTCTGACCTCATCCTTGCTTGCACAAATAATACTCTAAAAACAGAGTAAGGAGATCTTAAAGGATGAAATTCGTGCTGGAAAACAGAGACAAAAGACAAAATACACACACACACACTTAGACAAAATGAAACCAGAAGACGGGCTGCGGTTCAAGCAGTACAGCACAATCTTAAGTAGAAAAGCTAAAGAACAGCACCCAAGTCCTAAATCCAATCCCTATCTATCAACAGCACCCACACAAAGAAGAAAAAAAAAAAAAAAACACTGTTTGGCACAGGTTTACATCACACCTGTCGTTTCCTAAGAAAACGGCAGAGGGCACACTAGCACTTGGGACAGCGCCATAGAGCCCCACTCTATGTGTGGACAATTTCCACAGGCTCCTACTGATATTCTCTTGGGTGCCTTCTCATTGAAACACTGAGGGAGTCACTGAGCACAGGGCAGAATCCAACAATTGGGGAAATACCTAAAGGTAAAACAAATGGATCACAGCATAAAATATCTGTTTTAATTCTACAATGGCTTCCCAAATTTTAGACTGAGAATGTGGAAAGGAACTAAATGTAAAAGTCATTCAAGAAGACTTGGCTAGCACATGTGAGTGGCCAGGATTCAATAGCCAACCCTAAAATGTAGTTTAGAAGGTAGAAATGGTAGATGAACTCAGAACTACCGTGCACTTCCCTTACTACTACCTAAAATACACTATGGAGATGCAACAATCAGTTACATTTCTTTCCTTGTTCACATCTTTGGATTGTGTGTCTCTCAGGTCATTCAGTGGTTTATTATAAATTTATTGAATCTCCCTCCGTTCTTAGTAATTAATGGGTGCTTTGTCTCTGGAGAGTTTGGCAGCCTGTCTTGGGTGCTTTGGAGAATTTGGCAGCTTGTCTTGGAAATCTTAGGAGGTTTGTACTGATTTCCTTTGAAGCAGTTCAACTTATCGGACTTTTCTTTGATAGCTAGTGGATTTTCTGTCACCCACCATAGCACCTACTAATCTCCAGGCTTCAGCTTTGTCCAGCCCAAACATCAAAGTGACTTTTCCTGACATCTTCTGTTTAGCCTCTGAAGCTTCAGTACTCAGTGGCTACCGGTAGAGGCTAGACACTCATGGATGACCTTGTGCAGGTGTGCTCCAGATGGACAGCATCTCCTTAGAGCCAGATACTGTGAGCCTGCACCTCCATGTCTCCTGGGATGGACATGGTGAGCCTCTGCACAGAGTCAGTCGCCCGCCAACACCAGTGGCTTCACACATGCTTTCATATACCCTAGCAACCCCACAGGTGAGCAGGACCCAACAATCAAGTTGCCCCATGCTCTGTTGGTTGGTTGCAGCCAGGTGTGCCTTGAAGATCATGAGTTCAAGGCCACACAGTGAAACCGTACCCCCAAAAACCAAAAGAAAAAACTTGTTCAACATCATGACCCATGAGGGAAATAAGAATCAAAACCACAAGATATCACTTCAGAAACAGAAAAAAACATGTAAAAATGATCAAGTATTGGTGAGAAAAAAATAAAGAGGTGGACATTGTTCATAGAAATGCGAAATTGTGCAGCAGCAGAGGAAAAAGTTTGGCACATGTGAAACAAAAGCTAATACTTGAATTTCCATAGGATCCAGCCATTCTATTCCTACATATACTGACACAAGTGTGAAAACATTCAAACAAGAATGTGTGAATAGATACATGTTTAGCAGCATTACGCACAACAGCAATTCGATGGAAACTAGCATCTAAGACAAATAGATACACAACATGGGCAGTGTGCATCACTAAAGTGTTCAAGTCCTTCTGTATCATGTGAACTTTACTTCAATCTTTGAAAACATTGAGTTCCCAGAAAACACTTAGAATGAATTCGCTTCCCATTGTTACTCATATCTGACACAAATGAGATTCTTTCTCCCTCTACAAACTATGGAACCAATATCAAAACCAAGAGCTAATGCAGTGATGGAGAGTTTATACTTCAGCCAGAAATAGGAAAAATCTGTGGGAGAAACAGAGCCCCCATTTCTCATCTAAAAATGGGGTCCTTTTAAGACTAAGGTCAAAAGAGAAATTTTACCAGAGTAGGATCATTCATAACCTTTTTTCAGGAAATGAGTAAACAGACAGTCCACGTGGCATCGTTTATGGCTAAAATGCATGTTGCCACATCTCCTTCTGCATCATGCCTCATGGGAGCAAAGGAGGCCACAGGTGTCTGTGTGGCTACCTACGTGAGGATCTTGTCTGAAACAGAGCACTGGCTAACACATGCTAACTCCTGGAAGTTAAGAAGTCATTTGCCTGGTGACACCATGGTTTCTCCTCAGCATAGCTTCCAAGTCCCTCCACAGCCCAGTGCTACCTGGAGGAGCATGGGCAGCCAGAGTCTGCATTTTTGTGTCCCAGACACCTTGTTTACTCAGCTCCTAACATAAACTCAGTTACCATCTTTTCATACCAGGTCCTTGTCACCTTCTCCCTGACGCCTCCTCAGATGACTGGGATTACAGTGCTCAGTGTCCCTGACCTACAGTGGTACCAACTTCAGAATGGTTTCTGACGGTTGTCATCTCTCAATAAATGGGATCAGTGTTTTGTCAGCACAAACCATTGGCAAGTGTCCTGCTCGAAAAAAAATAAAAACCTTACAACAACCTGCTATATGTGTTTAATCCCACGTGTAGAGGGGAAGATGAAATCCAGGTGAACTGACCCCTGATCCTGTAATTGCATAGCCTCTTAGTGCTTCACACTCAGATTCCCACCCAGGGTAAGAACCCCAAGAACTACTCAGGGCATCTAACAGTCCTGTGAACATAAGCCGAGGCCACATGGGGTGGGTAAGGGCACTACAGATGGGGGGGGGGTCACCTGTGTCTGGCCCTGAAGTGGCAGATTCTATGTGAAGCATCTGGATCCTCACTAGCCAGAGCCTCCCAGAGGCTGGGCCCTGGAAGTGGATCCACACTGGTGTTTTACACTTGGTTACACATGAGGATGCCTACTCCTCTCTTCTGCCCATACCTCTCCCACTCTGGATGCTAAAGACCTATTCTGGGCATACCTTACTCCCACTGACCAGGATCTGGCCACCGAGGTTCAACAGGAAATTCTGTGGTCTCTGCAGATCACAAGAGCAATGCCTACCTCAGCTAGGAAAAGCTTTGGCCTTAGGGAGCCTGTAGCTGCAACTACTTTCTGCCCGGGTCACAGGGAAACTTGAAGCCCCAAGGAAGTATCCCAATGTCTCAGTGCCCAGAGACAGACTAGGCTCTGTATGATCCTGCTCCAAACCTTAGTGTCCCCAGCACTCACTGAATTACATCACTGTATCACCCAAAGTCCAGTACTCAGGGTCAGCAGGGATCTGCCTAGGGAATGAGAAGTAGGGACTACCAGCAGTGGCATTGTAATGGGTGTGTCCCCTAAATTCATATGTGGAAGTTCTCCAGTACCTATGTGACCATAAAGAGAAATGGGCTCTTGGCAAGTGTTGTTAGGGTCATCCCTAAGTCACTTTTTTTGTGCTTTCTTGTGTACAGTGTCTTCTGTTCCCTCACTTCCACTCTAAACCACTATTATTGTGCCCCTTAAAAGGTGGAAACTGGTGCTGGGAGTACGGCCTAGTGGCAAGAGTGCTTGCCTCATACACATGAAGCCCTGAGTTCGATTCCTCAGCACCACATACATAGAAAACGGCGAGAAGTGACACTGGGGATCGAGTGGCAGAGTGCTAGCCTTGAGCAAAAAGAAGCCAGGGACAGTGCTCAGGCCCTCAGTCCAAGGCCCAGGACTGAGGAAACAAAAAAGTGGAAACTCAGTCACAGAAATGCACCCAGGGGAGTTACTCTACAAACTACGCTATTCCCTCACAGATTTAGAAACCAGGACAAGACCTGGAACACACCATGCCCTTGCACCTCACAAGGGAATGTGGCCTATAATACACCTTGCTACCTCACTGATGGACTTCAGAGCTGTGAAACATCTCCAGAGTTCCCCGTGTGCAGTGCCTTGTCATAGCAACCCTAGGGAAATAACACAGAAATGTCTTGTTCTTTCTACACTCTCTCCAGACCATGAGTGCCTCCCTCAAGATAATCCTTCACAGGCCATGGCTACTGCCAGGGAGTCGTTTCAGTCTGTCTGCCATCCCTGGGCTCAGCTCTCAATCTCAGTGGCAGTGGGAAAATTAAGATGAGTAATGGGTATAACTTTCTGAATCTAGTGGGCCTCTATCCTGATGATGCTGCATCAGCAGGACCCAGAGCTTGGTCCACTTTGGAAGAGCCAAGACATCCCTTGTAAACTCAGTTTGGAATGTGACTCAGGAAGATGCATGAAGAGGCTGTTCCACCTGGTCATGGCATCTCACCTGTGTCAACAGAGCCCGGTCTGGGCCTTTAAAGGGGGAAGCATAGAACAGGATGTTTATCCACACCCTTCTCAGAGAGGCCTGAGGCAAAACCAGAAGGGGAAAAGGGAGGAAAGAGGCTGGGTGTCAGGATGTTAAGGGTAGGGACCCTTCCCCACAGAACTGAGGATTGATGAAGGGCTTCTGTACAGTGTGCAAGTGACCTTCTCAGGAGACCAAGGCCCACCAACACTCAGAAATAGGGGCATTAATTCACTTTCCTCAATGTGGACATGAAGCAGCTGGACAGGTCAGAGATAACCTGCTGCCTGCCCAGAATGGGAGAAAGCAAAATGCACTTTGAGTCCTCAAGCAGTCTGCACCTCTTGACAGTGGCCAGCTTCCTTACAAGTAGCCCTTTGCTGGGTATCTGGGCTCTGCTGGATATAGGAAAGACCACAGGCTTGAAATGGGCCTGGAGTTCTCCATGTTTCTGAGGAACATAGACAGATGGAACTCACCACAGCAGCCTAAAATGCAGTAGTCACTGCTGCATCCCTCTGACTCTGGAGGAGCCAGCCTGGTAGGAGAAAGGATGCAGTCCTCCTGGGGCAGGCAGACAGAGCTTCTCACTTCCCCTGCCCTATGCTGCCAACACATCATCCCCAGAGCTCAGGAACCCGTGGGTGGGCAGACCCAGTGCCTTCCTCCCCATCCAGGCCAGAGGACTTCCAGGGATGCACTGGCTATAGGTAAGCAGTGTGATGGCCTCCAACGTTCCTGGCCAGGAGTTACTGGCAGGCTGTAGAGAGCCTCTATCAGCCCCTGCTCAGGCCTGAAGCAGATGACAGGGTGCAGGTAAGGATTCAGGCAGCATGCTGGGACCCACTCTGACAACAGCACCCTGCTCTTCTCTAGGAAGCTCTTTCCATGTCCAAATCCACTGCTGAAGTGTCACCAATACCCACAAGACTCTATATCCCTCAGAAGATGTGAGCCTGGTCTCAGTAAAGAAACTGGAGTCCCTTCAAGTCCCTCTCTGCTCCCCAGCCCTAGCTCAAGTCTGTACCTGGGTGCAAACGTTTACAGGTACCAAAGAAAAGGAAGACCTCGGATGAAGAACTGTCCTCAACCTTCTAGAAGCAGCAACTAAAAGTGGATACCTATTCCAGTATACACACCAGAAAGGAAACAAAGTCAGGATACTTCTGTGGAGGCACATGAGGTCCTGCCACTGTAAGGGCTAATCTGAGAACCTGAGTGACTAAATATGTTTTAGTGTTACAATTATAACAGCTTCTAAACCCTGGTGATGACTCCATGCTAGAGGGCTGGACCCCCACCCGTGATATTGGTTTTTTGTAGTTGACATTTAAAAATATAGGGAGCCCTTGTTCCCCTCTGTACATAGGTAGCAACCATGGTAACGGACAGTAAGAAATGATCATAGTCATAGACTATAGAAATAACAATAATAGTAGTAGAAATGCCATGGTAACTGTTGGGTTAGTTTACTTATGATTGACTACTGGATTGTTTTAGCCCACTCTAGCTTGCTTAGTGGTAATGGGAAAACATGGTAGCAATTGTTAAAATAAAGTTGGTAGGGGCTGGGGATATGGCCTAGTGGCAAAGAGTGCTTGCCTCGTATACCTGAAGCCCTGGGTTCAATTCCCCAGCCCCACATATACAGAAAAAGGCCAGAAGTGGTGCTGTGGCTCAAGTGGCAGAGTGCTAGCTTTGAGCAAAAAAAAGAAGCCAGAGACAGTGCTCAGGGCCTGAGTCCAAGCCCCAGAACTGGCAAATAAATAAATAAAATAAAGTTGGTACTAGGTCAGCGTGACCGCAGAATTCTGTTTCTGTAAATGGCTTGCTTAACCCATTTGTGACTTGCTCTACCCCATGCGTTATGCCCCTGCATCACTGCTATGTGACCACCTGATGTCAGTTCCCAATATCAAGGCCAGTTCCCATTATCAAAGCCAAAATAGATAACTGAAAGGGTAGATAGACAATAGAAATAGGACAAGACTTGCTTGCTAAATGCCATCCAATAAAGTATCTGCCACGTTGGAAATACCCTGCTCCTGTAGTAATCACAATAAAAACTCTGCTTATCTGAGGGTCAGGGGTTCTCAGTGCAGATCCGCTGTGTCAGTGGTGGTTTAGACTCCAGGCTCTAACTTGCAATGAAGACTTGCATTTGCATCGGAATCGGCTCCTTGGTGGTCTTTAGGGATCAGAAATCTGTGCATAACACCACAAAAAAAGGAAACTGGTCCCTTGGGGTACCAGCAACTCCACCAAATGTTCTCCACAGACCGAACCCTCCATCACTATACTGCTCCTGAGAGGTGAACTATACATAGAGAACCAGACCACCCAAGGGTCTGGGTCACCCTAGCAGCTGCCATATTACCATAGGGATGGTACAGGATGACACAGTCCAGGGGAAACCACAACCTATCCTCACAGCTTCATCCTCACCTATCTAGGTTCTTCTGAGGTATTTTGAAAGTACAGATGGGCTTTGTTCAAAGCTAGGACCCTAGACTTAAGCTTTAAATTGTATGCTTACACAAAAATAGGCCTTCCAGTGAGAGGAAATGGACTTTTTTGCATAATAAGTGGGAGACACAAGATGAAGACAAATACAGGATGAAGACAAATGCTGAGACACCAGAAAGGAGGGCATGGAAAAGAGCAGGGCTAGTAAAGCAAGACACTGGGGAGGAGCTTGAGGCCACTCAGTCTCTATTCCCTACCCTATCTCCTACCCCAAACCAAAACACATGTCCTAACCATAACCATAAACCTACACTCACATGTACCCTAACTATAATACAGCTTCAATCCAACCCTGACCCTACTCCTACCCCATACCCTAACATGTATCTCCATCGTGCACACTAACTCTAGCCAGTACTCAAACCCTAGCATGCTGCAACCCAACCCCACACCTTAAGTTACTCACCAACCTTATGCCTCACCTTAAGCCATTCACTAACAAAAATCCATACAACTGTGTACCTAACACATTCATATTGAACACATTGCCTCTTACCCTAGCCCCTTAACACATTCTTAATCCTTACCTGTTCCAGAACTTGTTTTGTAAACCACTCCATAACACATCTCATAACTCAAACTCATTCCACAAAGTTAATTCTCACCCATTCCCTAACCCTCAACCCTTCCTAAACCCTGATCCTAAAATCTTCCCTAACAGGCTCCCCAACCTCATCCTTTGGCTACCACATTCCTAACCCTAAGCCTGACCCATTCCTCAACCACCATTTACTATCTTTCTGTAATAGTGAGCATAACCCTTAGTCCTTAACACTAACCTGCTCTATAAGGTTAATGGAAAACCCAACACCTGCCTATTTCCAAACCATAACTACATCTTTATGCTAAGGCACACTCTGAGTAGCCCTACTACCACCAGTCCTTATTGACATCAACAACCGAACCCTAACCCAGTCATATTGTTAGATATGTGTAAATTATCTGAGAAGCCACATACTGAAGGATGGAATCTTTGAGTGTTTATCAGAGCATCAGCAGTCTGCACGCAGCCAGCTGTTACAAAGGCCTGCAGACCACACATACCCTCAACAATGTCAGGAAACAGGCCAGAGAGGGAGGAAAGAACAAAAACCAGACCAGCAAACCAGTTCTCTCTCCCAGCTTTGAGGACTGGGTTAAGGTTGCTGTGTTGGGCACAGTTATTGTGTGGGTTTAGTTAATGAAAAGTTTCAAGTAAAGCATGGGATTCCTGAGTGGCTTAGGGTATGGATTAGGGTTTGGCTACCCTAATCAAATTTTAATCCTACCATTAACACCGAGCCCTACGCCTGAAGCGTACCCCAAATATCGCCTATCTTGCCAAAGTTCATTTTCAACAGCATGTGGTTTTAGGCAGCGTGTTGACTCACCAAAAGCAGACGTCCAGTTCACCCCCTTTCCATCTCATTCTCCATCCTCCGAGCACACTGAGGGCCGGGAGTCCTTCGGGAAACTCCCCTCCTCCCCAGCCCCGTGTGTGGTTCAGTGGCGCTGCCTTTCGGGTGTCGCCAGGACCCCTGCGGCAGGCCAGGGCCGCCTGCTGTGCAGGCTGAAGGGAGAAGAGCTGAGGCCGGCGCTGGAGGCGAAGGAGCGCAGCTAAGGGCAGCTTGGCCCAGGGCTCGGCTCAGAGCCGGGCGGGTGGAGGAGGCGGGTGCACCGGCAGGGCCCTGGGAGGGGAGGGGCGGCGCCCGACGCCCAGAGGCCTCCAATCCCGGGGCGGTGCGCCCTCAGCCCAGGGCCGCCGGTCCCCGAGTGGGCGTTTCGGTGGGCAGGGCCAGCACCCCGGAGCCTGGAGCCTGTGCCGGCAGAACCGGGAGGACCCGGACTCGGTGCGGCACGTGCTGTTCCACAGGTCCCTGTTCCACAGGTCCGTGCCAGCAGCTCGGGGTCACGCGGCCGCCAGGAGTGGGGGCTGGAAGCATGGCGAAGGGAGGGCAGATCTCCCTGAGTCCGGATGGCTATGGGGGTGGGGGTCGCCCCTTCCAGACCCGGGTTCCTGCGCCCCGCCCAGCGGCGCCCGCAGTGCAAATGCAGGTCACAAGGAAGAAACCAGGCCGGCCAGGCTGCAGGTAAACACCCGTGGACTCCACAGGAGAAGCCGCGGCGGCTCCGTGTAGACTTTCCACATGGAGTTGAGAGCCTCGGTTAAACTACTCCAAGTTCACTCCAGATCCCAGACACGAACCGCCCTAAAGTTCAAGACCCCTCTAAGGAGGATGAGAACCTCCGCCTTCCGTCACGGTGCATTCGTTACCTGAGAGGTGTGTACAGCAGGGAGCCGGGAAAGGAGGACGCCACGCGGTCTCAGGCAGAAGAGGAGAGCTCGTTCCCTGACAGGCGACTACCCTCACAGAGGACGCGGGGGGACTGAGAGCGAGCGGGCCCCAGGTGAGGCCCTCCGTAGGGCGGGGATGGGGAGGTGGGGCCCGGATGTGACCTCGGGGGCCGGAGAGGCAACCGCAACCAGGTGTGTGGGTCACCTAGGTAACAGGGCGGAGACAGCCAGGTGGGGCATCTATTGGCAAGTAGCCCTCCTGGAGAGGCCCTTACAGAAGTGAACTGTGCATTGATTACCCCAAAGTACTTTTGTCCTACCTTTTATGAAAAACAGGTGAAAACAAATATTAATACCCGTGGTAAAGAAGATGGGTTTGTAACAGAAAGAAATAAGAATCCCCATGGAGAGCAAACTCTCTTTCCATGATCAGTGCGAGCTGAGAAAGCAAAGTGTCAGGCATTGCTCTTCCAACTATAGGAAGGCTTGGCCTTCAAACGACATTTCTAGTTTAGAAACATCCACAGCGTCTCTCCATGCTGCTCAGTACATTTTTGGTGGGAAATCGTAGGGGGAGGTGTGCGTGTTGGTTCGATGATCTTTTCAAGTCTTTCCACAAAACCATCTCAGCTGTAGAAATACTTTTTCATTGGTAATGTGTATAAGAAGGAAAGTCAATTAGGTTACTTCTGTTTAAGAGCTGTCAGCTGAACCTTGCCGTTTTCTACAGTTGTTTACCCAACTCCAGACCCTTCAAGACAGCTGCTACCACATAAAATAACATATCACCAGGCACACAACTACATTCCCAAGGACAATCCTCTTGCACTGAGAGATTCTGTTTCAGGAAAATTCCAAGAAACAGTACTAGAAATTCATTCACAGATAAACAGTGGTAAAGCTGGGAAGGATCTTTCCTTTAAATTGTCAAGACCCTGCTAAAACAATTTATTCATATTTTTCATGTTTTAAATGTCTAAT
Source organism: Perognathus longimembris pacificus (assembly GCF_023159225.1). NCBI lineage: Eukaryota > Metazoa > Chordata > Mammalia > Rodentia > Heteromyidae > Perognathus > Perognathus longimembris. Next base: position 21,597 of record NC_063178.1, read on the forward strand.
GTCCAAAATATTCCAACTTGATGAGCAGTACAAGGTTTCAGAACCAAAACACAAACCTATCTGAATAAACCAGAACAAAAGAATGCTTACACTGAGAGGATACTTAGTATTACATTGAAAAGCTACAAATAACTGCTCCTGTATGCGCACCAATGGAAACTGTATTTTTATAGTTATTATAAAAGTGATGTGTAGAGGGGTTCCATTTGCATAAGTCAGGTAAAGAGTACATTAACTAATTTCTTTTTAACAGTACACACAAGTCTTTTTGTTTAGGCATTGCATTGTTTTGCATTAATGACTTAATTGTTTTTAATATTTTCACAAACACTTCTTTAAAACTTGACTCGGCTTTTATGAGACTCTTATCTCCAATTAACTACTAGAAAACAGGAAGTAGTGATGTGGGTCATGTGGTAGAACACTAGCCTTGAGTGAAAAAGCTCAGGGACAGTGCCTAGGCCCTGAGTTCAAGACCCATGACCACCAACAACAACAATAAAAAGTGATGTTTGTCTCTCTGAACCTGACTTACTTCACTTACCATAATTTTTCTAGGTCTATCTATTTTTCTTTCTAGAAGGTGAGTAAAATTTGTATCTATCTATCTGTATCCAAATATCTTATTTTCTTGACTCATTGATCCATTGTAGGGCATCTGGTCTAGTTTCATGCCTTGGCTGTCATGATTAGTGCCATAAGAAGTATGCATGTTCAAGTGTCTTTAACATACCCTGACTTGCAATGTTCTAGGTAGATACCCCAAAGTGCTATCATTAGGTCATAGGGAAGTTCTATAGTTAGTGTTTTGAGGAATCTTCAAAGTGCCTTCCAGTGTGATTTCACTAGTTTATATTCAATCCCACAGTGAAACAGGGTTCCTTTTCCCCCCCAGAATTCCCACCAAGATTTTTTAGTGCTCGTTTTCCCTATGCTGCCCAAACTAAGTGGGATGAGATGAAATCTAAACATAGTTTCTTTATTTAATTAAATTTTATTGTAAAGCCAATGTACAGAGGGGTTACAGTTACTTAAGGTAATAGTTACATTTCCTGTTGAACAGTGTTACTCCCTCTTCATTTGTTCCCACTAAATACAGTTTTGATTTGCATTTTCTTTATGGATAGGGATGTTGAACATTTTCTCATGTGTTAAGAGGCCATTCTTAGTTTTTCTTCTGATAAGTCTCTATTTACCCCTTTTTCCCATTATTCTTGGGTAATTTATGGAGGGGCTAGCTCCTTGTATATTCTGGATATTAGGCTCTTATGAAAAGGTAAAGATCTCCCATGCTGTAGGCTCCCTTTTTAGCTTAGTAACTATGTCTTTTGCTACGCAGAAACTTTTTAGTTTCATTGTCAATTTGTTGAGCCCCAAAACTGCCCAGAAAGTTCCTGTACTGTGTGTGTGTGTGTATATATGTGTGTTGTGTGTCACTCCTGAGGCTTATACTCAGGGCCTAGGCACTGTCTCTGAGCTTTCTTCTCAAGGCTAGCACTCTACCACTTGAGCCACAGCTCCCTCCCCACCTTTTAGGTGATTAATTGGAGCTAAGATTCTCACTGGCTTTCCGGCTGGGGCTGGCTTTGAACCACAATCCTCAGATCCCAGTCTCCTGAGTAGCTAGGATTAAAGGCCCCTCCCTCCTCAGGGAACTAGCTCTGTCATGGCTTACTTTTAAAATTATTTTTCCAAAACTTTCATGCTTTCCTTGTAAAACTAATGCCTTGTAAGTTATCCACAAATTTTTGGCAATTGCATTAAAGAGACCAGTGGCCTTCGACTATAGAAAATTATGGGAAAAAAATGAGAATTCTATTGTATTTTTACGTTTTTAAAGGGTAACTTTTCTGGATATCCATTCTTAATTACATATATATATTCTTTGTTGCAAATATGTTTTTAACTTTGTAAAACATTAAATTTCTGTAGTTTTAAAAGAGATCATTCAGGGCTGGGGATATAGCCTAGTGGCAAGAGTGCCTGCCTCGGATACACGAGGCCCTAGGTTCGATTCCCCAGCACCACATATACAGAAAACGGCCAGAAGCGGCGCTGTGGCTCAAGTGGCGGAGTGCTATCGCCTTGAGTGGGAAGAAGCCAGGGACAGTGCTCAGGCCCTGAGTCCAAGGCCCAGGACTGGCCAAAAAATAAAAAAATAAAAAAATAAAAGAGATCATTCAGTAAAAATGAAGTTGATGTACAGTTAGAAATATGTCTGTACATACATTTTAACTTTAAAATGTTACTAAAAAAAATGACACTTTATCAGCAAAAGCAAAAGATAGGCAAAGATTTGCTGAGGTCTGTTTCTGGCCAAAATTTCCATATTGCATTTCTAAGTTACTTTTTCTTAAATAGATTAACACTTCTGTGTCATTTTAATTATAAAAAGTAATCATTACAGCAAAAATATCTTAAAACCTGATGCATGCAGTTACTGCAATGTCACCCTTCCCTCTGAATCTTGTTTGTGTAGTACATGACTCTTATGACTCAGAAACATTTTTAACTTCTGTACACTTTCCTGTTCTTTTTTATATAATACATATCTAGCATAGTAGGAATCCCAGTGTTTGATGACATAGAAGTGTTTTTATAAGAGTACAGTTGGGTTAACTATAGGTGATTATGTTAACTCTCCTGTACTAAAACTACATACACTATGATAGTGAGCCTAAGAGATGCTGAGAAGACTCAGTTGAGTGCTTTTGTTGAAGGCCTGCTGGGTAATAAAAAGCCCTGGTCTGAGACAAAGTGCTAATTATTTTTTGACACCTACATTTAATTCCAATTTTCTTGAAGTAACTCCCTGAAAATGTTTGAGGTTATAAATTTTCATATTCTTCCCCAAAGTAAAATTTGACATATTCCAGTACTTCAAATATTATCTAGAACTTTCAATAACAAAAGTATACCTGATTAACAACATGATTAATGGGAGTATAAAATAGCTCTTCAAACTCTAAAAGTGAAAATAACAAAACAAAAACATTTTGATAATATAGCATGAAGTGCACACTGGTCCGGCCCCCCTCCCCAGGTCCTTGGGCTTTGTTTTCTGTTGGTTGTGGGGCTCAAACCCAGGGCCTGGTCACAGTCCCTGAGCCTCTTTGTGCTCAAGGCTAGCCTTCTACACTTGAGCAACAGCACCACTTCTGGATTTTTCAGAGTAGTTTATTGGAATATCAGGGGCTATTCTTCACCAAGCTGGCTTCTAACCAGGATCCTCAGATCTCAGCCTATTGAGTAATCAAGATTACAGGCGTGAGCCACAAGCACTACACTTACACTGTAAGTGCACTGTAAGGCACTAGATACAAGAGTAATTGCATTTGAATTTTAGCAGCCCTTTACAGTGAGCAGAGAGATTATTATTTCTGCTTACAGCTGAAGAAACTAGCTCAGTTTAATTGGACATTAGTCAGGCTAATTTTCTTTCTGGGGCTTGTGGATTTTCTGTCACCCATGATGGCACCTACTAATCTCCAGGCTTCAGCCTTATCCAGCCCAAGCATCATGGTGGCATTTCCAGACTGAATCTACAGTGCTCAGTGCATGCCTTGGACACCCCAATGTATACCATCAGACAACCCTCATTTTGATCAAGTGAGGCCCATGCTTCTGTTGCTTCAAAGGCAACAATGTCTGATCCTCAGATGTGCCTCAAAACCCCAGACTGGGGCTGAGAATGCGGCTTAGTGGTAGCGTGCTTGCCTAGCATGCATGAAGCCTTGAGTTCGACTCCTCAGTACTACAGAAACAGAAAAGGCCGGAAATGGTGCTGTGGTTAAAGTGGTAGAATGCTAACATGAAGCAAAAAGAAGCTGAGGGACAGCTCCCAGGTGGAGTTCAAGTACCAGGAGTAAACAGCCAGTCCACATGGCATCCTTTATGGCTAAAATGTGTTTTGCCAAGTCTCATTCTGCATCCTTTCTCATAACACCAATTGAGGCCCCAAGTATCAGTGTGGCTACTTAGGTGGAGTTCCTATCTGAAACACAGCACTAATGAGCATAAGGCATAGCTCCTAGGGTCTGAGAGGCCATTTGCCTGGTGACACCATGGCACTACTTCAGCATAGTGTTCAATTCCTTTAATTGCCCAGTACTACCTTATAGCATGGCCAGCAAGGGTCTGGGTGCTTCAGTACCCACCACACTGATTGCTGAGCTCCTAAATTAAACCCACTGGCCATCTTTTCATACCAGGTCCTTGTCAGCTTCTCCCTGATTCCTCCTCATATGATTGTGATTCAATGATTAGAGGGTCTTAGAACCTTGACCTACAGTGATGACAACTTCAGAATGTTTTTGAATGGGTGTCACTCCTTCAGGGGAGGGGGTGTCATTCAAGCCACTTTTCTACATTGGGCCATACTAACAGATACTACACTCAAAATTCCAAGTGTATGTATTCCATGTTTTCTTCTGATACTAAAAACATTTTGCCCTCAAAGTACTTACAGTCAGAAGAAATCAACAAGCAACAAAGGATGGGCATGCTGGAACTACTCCACAGAAAAGTGCGATCCCATATAGGCGACAGGGGAAACACAAAACAAAAAGTCACACATAAGCTCCTTACTAGAAAACTTGAGTAAAACCAGTCTAAGGGAACAGATTGGGTTATATTAAAGGGGTGAGGTTCAGTGTTGAGTTACTTCCCTAGGTTGTAGGAGGCCCTGAAACACAAATTTTAAATTCACCAAAAAGAAAATTAAATGCCTTTCAATGTGGCACAAATTATTTAAGAGCTATGTAATAAAAATAAAATATTTTCCACACAGCCCCTCAGCTCCTAACCCACAATCACAGAGCAGGACATGACCAAAAGCAAAACTGAATGCATAGCAAAGACTCAGAGGCATTGGCAGGGGCCTAGGGTCACTGAAGTTGTTACAAAGCAGGACAAGATAGGCTGCCCTTCCTCACACATGCCTTCACCTCCTTCTCCAGGCCCCAGGATGGATATGAAAGTATAAATGAAAACTTGATGTAGACTTGAAGAGAGGGCAGGGGCCTGGGCAAGGCATGAGTTCTCCAGAGCAGGTTCTAATGGGGGCCATCCACACTGTTCTACCTTGGGCTATAGAGCCAGAACCTCTATTCATGATTCCAAGCTTCCAGGCTCTACAGTTTTTATTCTGACACTCTGTGCATTTTCTCTTCAAAATGCCTACAAAGGCTGGAAATCATGAAAACCAAAGGCAACATAAAAACAACCAGGGCTAAGAGCTGAGGTACTTGCCTAGCTTATGGAAGGTCATGGAACACAATACCATTAGAACTCACAAAAAAGAAAGTGAAATACTTTTGTATGCCTAATAAAATGTGGCTCACTCCTGTCATCCTAGCTACTCAGGAGGCTGAGATGAGAGGATCAGGTTCAAAGCCAGCTCAGGCAGGAAAGTTTTAAGACTGTTATCTCCAATGACCAACCAGAAAACCAGAAGTAGCGCTGTGGCTCAGGTGATAGAGCACTAGTCTTCAGCTGAAGACCTTGAGGACAGAACTCAGGCACACAGTTCACACCTCACATCCGGCAAAGAAAAACATTTAAATAAATAAAAGTTTAAAAATAAATGTGTGTAAGACAGATATGATAAAAATGAAAATTTTTTTTGGCCAATCCTAGAGCTTGAACTCATGGTCTAGGCACTGTCCCTGAGCTTCTTTTGCTCAAAGGAAGTACTCTACCACTTGAGCCACATCACCACTTGCTGCTTTTTCTGTGTTTGTGCTGCTGAGGAATCAAACAGAGGGTTTGATGAATGCCCGGTGAGCACCCTACCACTAAGCCACACTCCCACCCACAAAAATCTTTTTGTGCTGGTCCTGGGGCTTGAACTCAGGCATGAGCACTCTACAACTTGGGACACAGCTCTGCTTCCACTAGAGGTTTTTTGTTGTTGATTGGTGATAAAGAGCCTCATGGACTTTGCTACCAGGGCTGGATTCAAACTGCAATCAACAGATTTTGGCCTCCTGAGTATATAGGATTACAGGCATCTGGAAAAAACATTTTCCACACATCCCCTCCACCATAAACTCCGTGCCCTATGCAAGACATGGATTGGGGCCTATGTTCTCCTAACCAAGATTTGTTGGAGTCCACTGAGCCCATCCTACATTGGACTGGACACCTGGATCCACACCTACCGTTCCAATCCTCAACACTTAGGCCTCTCCTCTGTTGAGGGGGATCAGAGCCATGGCTGAGGGAAGGAAAAACAGGAAAAAGCCACTTAGACCACACTTTCTGCTCCTGCCTTCTGCTACTCCATCCAGCTCCTAATGAGACAGATCTCAGGCCAGGCCTGGGGACAGTGATGGCCCACTGAGACCACCAGGGGACATGACTCAGTATAAATGTGCTTGCCTGGCTGGCAAAGCATGCTCCAAAAACTAGACAAAATACGTTGGTATGTCAAGAAAAATGTGCAATAAACAAAGAGAGGCAGGCCGAACTCCTCCACACACTTTCACAAATACCCCCACACCCATGCCTGTGCCTGCCTAGACTGAAAGTCTCTGTAGTGACTGGGAGCTGGATCCAGAAGCCTGGTTTGGGCCTGTTATAATGTACATTATCAGAGAAACCACATTTTGAAGGATCCAATCTTGGAGTCTATTAAGATGCAGGCAGCCTATAGACAGCAAATTGTTGTTACAAAGGCCTGCTGCCCCCAAATATATTTATCACTGTTAGGAAACAATCCAGAGAGGAAAGAAAAAACAAAAACTATACTAACAAACCAATTCAGCTCCAAGAGCTGATTTGGGACACCATGTTGACCAGAGATAAGCCAGGAGACAGGATACCGGATGCAAACACAGAGATGTGTAGCATGCTGTAATGGCACAGGTACTTGTCTGGGCCTAAATAAGGTAAAGTCAAAGGGCAGGGTAATAGGAAGCTCCTATTCCCAAGCCCTGGACTGACAGGTTCAGTCACCTATAAGGGAAGTGCTCACACCTGTCTCCAGTTATTCAAGCACAACCATCCCCTGGGGGTCAGAATTCCCTCCCTCCACCATGAAGACACTGCAATTCAACATGTGTGTGACCAAGATGGCACCGGCCAGACCTTACCTCCTTCCTCGGGGCTTGGGCACCCTGAAGCGACCACAGGAAGGGCACAAGCGAGGAAGCAGGGAGGCGGGCCGCGCTCCTCCACACAGTCACACCCACCCCACGCCCCGGGCCACACCTGACAGGAGGTTATGCTTTGTGGGCTTCGCTCACATCGTCTCCCAGAGTCGCCTCAAGGTCGGCAGGCACAGTGCTCCCAGGCTGCTCTCCGCATGCCTTGGCGCCACAGACCTTGGCTCTCCTTCCGCCCACATCTCGGCCGCCCGGCCTCCATTCTCCGCAGGCCCTGGGCTCGGGCCTCCTCCATCTGCAGGCCCCTGCTCTCCTCCTGGCCTCTGTCCTCAGGCCCCTGCTCTCCTCCTGGCCTCCGACCTCAGGCCCGGGGACTCGCTCTCCTCCCGCCCACGGGCCTGAGGGTCGTGCCAGTGGCAGCTCAGCTGCACGAGGGTCTCCTGGCTGTGGCTTTCCCGCGCCTCTGTTCCCTTTCCTGGAAGTCGCGCCCTCACAGGGTGGAGGTGGAGGTTCCGGTACCCTCCACGTGGGGCGGGGCCTCTTCACATGCTCTGCAGCGGGGCAGGCAGTGTGGAAGGGATAGGGCGGGGACATGATGCCACCAGGGGTGGGGCCATGCCAATGGCATGGGGAGGGGCCGTGATGCCACCAGGGGGCGGGCCATGAAGACAGCATGGGGCAGGACTGTGTGGGCACTGTGGGGCAGGGCAGAGACACTGTCAGGGGTGAGGATCTCCACATTTGGGGCTAGGACTGTCGACCCTTGACCTGTGCAAATGCACTTGTCCTCACCATCACCAAAGCCATTGCCCTCAGGGCTGCGTGCTGGGGCTGGGTGCTCACCTCGCGGGGGCCTTGCCTGGCACTCAGACCAGCCCTTCACTGTCCCCGGCCCAGACACTGAGCCGCAGCTCGTTTCTGGCCTACAGTGCGCATGCTTGTGTGGGGAGGTGAGGACAGGACGCGGGGCTCCCGAGGCTCTGCTCCACCCTGAGCCAGTGTTCGCTGCTGCCCACGCGAGTTCAGTGTTCCCCCGCGCGTGTGATGCCACGGGTGGCACATGCGGTGAGGTGTGTGCATCAGCTATGCACCAACAGTGCCCTGACCCTAACACAACCCAGCCAACCTCTCCGCAACCCAATCCAACCCCGACCCCTGACCCAGGCCCCAGGATGGACATGAAAGGAACAGAGGCCAGGGGCCTGGGCAAGGCATGAGTTCTCCAGAGCTGGTTCTAATGGGGACCATCCACACTGTTCTACCTTGAGCTATAGAGCCAGAATCTCTATTCATGTTTCCAAGCTTCCAGGCTCTACAGTTTTTATTCTGACACTCTGTGCATTTTCTCTCCAAAATGCCTACAAAGGCTGGATATCATGAAAACCAAAGGCGGCATCAAAACAACCAGGGCATGGGCTGGGGATATGGCCTAGTGGCAAGAGTGCTCGCCTTGTATACATGAAGCCCTGGGTTCGATTCCCCAGCACCACATATACAGAAAATGGCCAGAAGGGGCGCTGTGGCTCAAGTGGCAGAGTGCTAGCCTTGAGCAAAAGGAAGCCAGGGACAGTGCTCAGCCCCTGAGTCCAAGGCCCAGGACTGGCCAAAAAAAAAAAAAAAAACAACCAGGGCTAAGAGCTGAGGTACTTGCCTAGCTTGTGGAAGGCTCTGGAACACAATACCACTGGAACTCACAAAAAAGAAAGTGAAATACTTTTGTATGCCTAATAAAATGTGGCTCAAACCTGTCATCCTAGCTACTCAGGAGGCTGAGACCAGAGAATCCAGGTTCAAAGCCAGCTCAGGCAGGAAAGTTCATAAGGCTGTTATCTCCAATGACCCACTAGAAAACCAGCACACCTGTGCTGTGGCTCAGGTGGTAGAGCACTAGTCTTCAGCAGAAGACCTCAAGGACAGAACCCAGGCACAGATTTCAGGGCGCACATCCGGCAAAGAAAAAAATTTTAAATAAATAAAAGTTTAAAAATAGGGGCCGGGGATATAGCCTAGTGGCAAGAGTGCCTGCCTCGGATACACGAGGCCCTGGGTTCGATTCCCCAGCACCACATATACAGAAAACGGCCAGAAGCGGCGCTGTGGCTCAAGTGGCGGAGTGCTAGCCTTGAGCGGGAAGAAGCCAGGGACAGTGCTCAGGCCCTGAGTCCAAGGCCCAGGACTGGCCAAAAAAAAAAAAAAAAAAAAAAAGAAAAGAAAAGTTTAAAAATAAATGTATGTGGGCTGAGAATATGGCCTAGTGGCAAGAGTGCTTGCCTCCTATACATGAAGCTCTCAGTTCGATTCCCCAGCACCACATATATGGAAAACAGCCAGAAGGGGCGCTGTGGCTCAGGTGGCAAGTGCTAGCCTTGAGCGGGAAGAAGCCAGGGATGGTGCTCAGGCCCTGAGTCCAAGGCCCAGGACTGGCCAAAAAAAAATAAAATAAAATAAATAAATGTATGTAAGACCTATATGATAAAAATGAAAACATTTTTTTTTGCCAATCCAGGACCTTGAAGTCAAGGTCTAGGCACTGTCCCTGGGCTTCTTTTGCTCTACCACTTGAGCCACAACACCACTTCCTGCTTTTTCTGTGTATGTGGTACTGAGGAATCAAATGCAGGGTTTAGTGAATGCTAGGGGAGCACCCGACCACTAAGCCACATTCCCACCCCCAAAAATCTTTTTGTGCTGGTCCTGGGGCTTGAACTCAGGCATGAGCACTCTACCACTTGAGACACAGCTCAGCTTCTACTAGAGGTTTGTTGTTGTTGATTGGTGATAAAGAACCTCATGGACTTTCCTATCAGGGCTGGTTTCGAACTGCAATCAACAGATCTTGGCCTCCTGAGTACATAGGATTACAGGCATCTGGAAAAAACATTTTCCACACATCCCCTCCACCCTAAACTCCGTGCCCTATGCAAGACATGGATTGGGGTTGATGTTCTAGTAACCAAGATTTGTTGGGGTCCACTGAGCCCATCCTACATTGGACTGGACACCTAGATCCAACACCTACCATTCCGATCCTCAGCACTTAGGCCTCTCCGCTGTTGAGTGGGATCAGAGCCATGGCTGATGGAAGGAAAAACAGGAAAAGGCCATTTAGACCATACTTTCTGCTCCTGCCTTCTGCTAGCTCCATCCAGCTCCTAATGAGACAGATCCCAGGGCAGGCCTGGGGACAGTGATGGTCCACTGAGGCCACCAGGGGACACAACTCAGTATAAAGGTGCTTGCCTGGCTGGCAAGGCATGCTCCAAAAACTAGACAAAATACCTTGGTATGCCAAGTAAAATGTGGAATAAACAAGACAGGCAGGCTGAACTTCACACACTTTCACAAATACCCCCACAACCATGCCCTGTTCCTGCCAAGACTGAAAGCACCATCTAAAGTCTCTGTAGTGACTGGGAGCTGGATCCAGAAGCCTGGTTTGGGCCTGTTATAATGTAAATTATCAGAGAAACCACATTTTGAAGGATCCAATCTTGGAGTCTTTTTAAGAATGCAGCCAGTCTATAGACAGCCAATTGTTACAAAGGCCTGCTGCCCCCAAATATATTTATCACTGTTAGGAAACAGGCCAGAGAGGAAAGAAAAAACAAAAGATACTAACAAACCAATTGAGCTCCAAGAGCTGATTTGAGACACCATGTTGACCAGAGATAAGCCAGGAGACAGGACACAGGATGCAAACACGGAGATGTGTGGCATGGTATAATGGCACCATTGCTTGTCTGGGACTAAATAAGGTAAAGTCAGGGGGCAGGGTAATAGGAAGCTCCTATTCCCAAGCTCTGGACTGACAGGTTTAGTAACCTATGAGGGAAGTGCTCACACCTGTCTCCAAGAATTCAGGCACAACCATCACCTGGGGGTCAGAATTCCCTCCCTCCACCATGAAGAAGAGATGCCAGACCCTACAATTCAACATGTGGCCAAGATGGCACCGGAGAGGCCTGACCTCCTAACTGCGGGGCTTGGGCACCCTGAAGCGACCACAGGAAGGGCACAAATGAACAAACAAGAGAGGAAGGCCACACTTCTCCACACACAACCACAAACACCCCACACCCATGTTCTGGGCCTGCATAGACTGAAAGTGCCAGCTAAAAGCTTGACAATGACTGGAGCCAGCTCCGGAAGCCGGGTTTGGGGACTGGCCTCACCCAAGCCACGTTAGGAGAAGCAGGCCATCCTTCTCCACACTGTCCCTCACCTGTATCCATGCCCTGGGCCTGCCTAGAATGAAAGTGCCAGCTAAAAGCCACCTTCGGAAACCTGGTTTGGGGACTGGACTCACCAAAGCCACTTCAGGAAGGACACAAACAAACACAGAGGGGCAGGCAGCCAGGCAATAAAAACCGACACTCATGCCATGGGCCTGCCAAGACTGAAAGCACCAGCTACAAGCTCTGCACTGACTGGGAGCCAGCTCCAGAAGCCTGGTTTGAGGCCTAGCCTCACGGAAGCCACTTCAGGAAGGGCACAAACGAGCAAACATGAGAGGCAGGCCGCACTCCTCCACACACTTTCACAAACACCCCACAACCATGGCCTGGGCCTGCCAAAACTGAAAGCCGGCTAAATGCTCAGCACTGACTAGAAGCCAGCTCTGGAGGACTTTTTTGAGGCTTTAGCCTCACCAAAGCCACTTCAGGACATGTCCAAAGGAGCAAACAGGAGGGGCAGGCCATGCTACTCCACACACATTCACAAGCACCCCACACCCATGCCCTGGGCCACACCTGCCAGGAGGCTTGGCTTAGCTCTGCTTGTTTTCGGCAGTTGCCTCAAGGTGAGCTCCGTGCACCTGGGTCCAGCCTCCTCCACAAAAAGGCTGCATCTGAGCATGGTCAGCGTTCCTCCAGGCTGCCCCACACAGACAAGCAGCTGCTGCCTGATGGGACGGGTATACGAAAGCCCAGGCCCACCACCAAACCACAGTGAGTCTGACCAGCTTTGTAGGCAGGAACACAACAAGGGGACCCTCAGAGAAAGGAGCTGCTTCCTAGCCTAGTGGCAAGTCTGCTAGTTTCAGGCAGAACCACCCTAAACCAGTCCAGCGCCCAAGCCGCACCCCTTGACCTCTCACTTCCTCCCCTTGCCCCTCCCCTCTCCTTCTGTGATGCCCCATAAGCCCTGCCCCTTCACCTTTCACTTCCTGTCTCTTGCTCCACCTCTTTCATGCTGATGCTGCATAAGCCCCGCCTCTGCAGCTCTCACTCCCACCCCCTTGCCCCTCCCCTCTCATGCTGTGATGCTGCAAAAGTTCCACCCCTGCATCTCAGGCCCCACTCCTCCACACACTTTCACAGCCACCCTACAACTGTGGCCCAGCCCTGCCAAGACTGAAAGCACCAGATAAAAGCTCTACACTGACTGGAAGCAGGCTCTAGAGGCCTGGTTTGAGACCTAGCCTCACCAAAGCCATTTCAGGAAGGTACAAATGAGCAAACAGGGGAGACAGGCTGCACTTCTCCACACACTTTCACAAGCATCCCACACCCATGCCGTGGGCCCCACCTGCCAGGAAGCTCGGCTTAGCTCTCCTCATCTTCCACAGTTGCCTCAAGGTAAGCTCAGTGCACCTGGGTCCGGCCTTCTCCACAAACAAGCTGCATCTGTGCACGATCCTCCAGGATTCCCCACAAAGAAAAGCGACTGGTATATGGAAGCACAGGCCCACCACCAAACCAGTGAATCTGACCAGCTTCCACACACTTTCACAAGCACCCCACACCCATGCCGCGGGCCCCACCTGCCAGAAAGCTCGGCTTAGCTCTGCTCATCTTCCAGAGTTGCCTCAAGGTAAGCTCAGTGCACCTGGGTCCGGCCTTATCCACAAACAAGCTGCATCTGTGCACAATCCACCAGGATTCCCCACACAGAAAAGCGACTGGTATATGGAAGCACAGGCCCACCACCAAACCACAGTGAATCTGACCAGCTTTGTAGGCCCGAACACAACTAGAGGACCATCAGCGAAAGAGCTCTTCCTAGCTACCTGACAGGTCTGCTTGTTCAAGGCAGAACGGACCGAAACCAGTCCAGCGCCCAAGCCACGCCCCTTGACCTCTCATTTCCCCTCCCCTCTTGTTCTGTGTCGCACCATAAACCCCGCCCCTTCACCTCTCACATCCTAGACCTTGGCCCTCCCCTCTCATTTTGTGATGCCCCATAAGCCCAGCCCCTGCACCTCTAGCTTCCAGGCTCTTGCTCCTCCTCTCCCCCCAACCCCTCCAACGCCCCCACCCTCCACTCTGATGCTCCTTCCACCCCTGCACCTCTCACTTCCTCACCCTTACCCCTCCCCTCTCCGGCTGTGATGTCCCACAAGCCCCACCCCTGTACCTCAGGCCCCACTCCTCCACACACTTTCACAGCCAACCACAACCATTGCCTGGCCTTGCCAAGGCTGAAAGCACCAGCTAAAGGCTCCAAAGGCCTGGTTTGAGGCCTCACCAAAGCCACTTCAGGAAGAGCACAAACAAGCAAACACAAGAGGCAGGCCACTTCCTCCACACATTCACACCCACCCCACAACCATGGCCAGGGCCTGCCCCAGCTAAAGGCTCTGCACTGAGGAAGCCAGCTCTGGAGGCGTGGTTTAAGGCCTAGCCTCACTTAAGCCAATTCAGGAAGGACACAAACAAGCAAACCAGAGGGGCAGGCTGCGTTTCTCCACACACTCTCACAACCACCCCACAAAAGTGGCCAGGGCCTGCCAAGACTAAAAGCACCAGCTAAAAGATCTGCACTGACTTGAAGCCAGCTCCAGAGGCCTGGTTTGAGGCATAGCCTCACCAAAGCCACATCAGGAAGAGCACAAACAAGCAAACAGGAGAGGCAGGCCACACTCCTCCACACACTTTCAGCCACCCCACACCCAAGCCCTGGGCCCCACCTGCCAAGAAGCTCCGCTTAGCTCTGCTTGTCTTCCACAGTTGCCTCAAAGTCAGCTTGGTGCACCTGGGTCAGTCCTTCTCCACACACAAGCCGCATCTGTGCAGGGTCAGCGTTCCTCCAGGTTTCGCCACACAAACAAATGGATGGTGCCTGATGGGACGGGTGTACAGAAGCCCAGACCCACCACAAAACCACAGTGAGCCTGACCAGCTTTGTAGGCCAAACCCAAAGATGGGGGCTACTGGCAGGACTGCCAGTCCCAGGCAGAACCGACCTAAACCAGTCCAGTGCCAGGGCCACGCCCCTTGACTTCTCACTTCCTCCCGCTTTCTCTGCCCCTCTTGTGCTGTAAGGCCCCATAAGTCCCGCACCTGCACCTCTAGATTCCTTGCACTTGTCCCTCCCCTCTCCAGCTGTGATAACCCATAAGTACCGCCCCTGCACCTCTACCTTCCTGAAGCCCCACCTGTGGACCTGCTGCCCTGCCTGCCTAGCAGAAGGCCTTTGCTCCAACCCAGGGCTTGGTGCAGGACAGTCCACAAGCCTTCAGGGTCTCTCCTGCCCCTAGAACTATCGACCCACTGGCACAAGCAGGCTTAAGGGGACACTTGCTAGGGACAGCGGCTAGAGACAGAACATGGCCACTTCCATACATCACAGATTACTGACACAATCAGACTTGGCAGATGAGGGGGCGAGGGGAGGGATAACAGAGAGGAGGACAGACCAGACCAGAGAGCAAAACTAAACAAGAATAAGCAGGCTGGGTGTTTATTGATGTTTACTCATTACTCCATTATCCAGGTAAAAGGGGGAAATACCTTTTTTATCACATGGGTCTCTATTAGACCTTTACAGCAATCTACTTGGTGAAGGATGAACTGAAATTAAAACATTCAATCTTCTCCTTACTTCATCAACCAGTATTTCTTTCAAAGATTTAAAACAGGGAGAGAGGCAAACAGCCATGGAAAACAATGGCCAGGAATTCATAGGCAACAAGTGCTATCTTCACAAAAAGCTTCCATTCAAGATTAGTTTTTTGGAGCTTTGTGCTCCCTCATAAACTACAAAAACGAATGAAAAACCTGTACTCTCCCCCTCCCTCCCTGCCTTGTTTCCCTCACTCTGACCTCATCCCTGCTTGCCCAAATAATACTCTAGAAGGAGATCTTTAAAGATGAAATTCATGCTGGGAAACACGGAGACAAAATACAAAATACACACACACACACACACACACACACACACACACACACACACACACACACACACTTAGACAAAATGAAGCCAGAAGATGGGCTGTGGCTCAAGCAGTGCAGCACAATCTTAAGTAGAAAAGCTAAAGAACAGCACCCAAGTCCTAACAGCACACACACACACACACACACACACACACACACACAGAATTAAGGGGGGGGAAACCACTGTTTCACACATTTACATGTCACACCTGTCATTTCCCAAGTAAGCAGCAGAGAGCACCCTAGCACTTGGGACAGTGGCATACAGCCCCACTCTGACTCTGTATGGACAATTTCCACAGGTTCCTACTGATACTCTTTGGGTTCCTTCTCATTGAAGCACTGAGGGAGTCACTGAGCACAGGGCAGAGTCCAACGATTGGGGAAATACCTAAAGGTAGAACAAAATGGATCACAGCATAAGATATCTGTTTTAATTCTACAATGGCTTCCCAAATTTTAGACTGAGAATGTGGAAAGGAACTAAATGTAAAAGTCATTCAAGAAGACTTGGCTAGCACATGTGAGTGGCCAGGATTCAATAGCCAACCCTAAAATGTAGTTTAGAAGATAGAAATGATAGATGAACTCAGAACTACTATGCACTTTCCTTACTAATACCTAAAATACACTATGGAGATGCAACAATCAGTTACATTTCTTTCCTTGTTCACATCTTTGGATTGTGTGTCTCTCAGGTCATTCAGTGGTTTATTATAAATTTATTGAATCTCCGTTCTTAGGATTTAACAGGTGCTTTGTCTCTGGAAAGTTTGGTAGCCTATCTTGGGTGCTTTGGAAAATTTGGCAGCTTTTCTTGGAAACCTTAGGAGGTTTGTACTGATTTCCTTTGAAGCAGTTCAACTTATCGGACTTTTCTTTGATGGCTAGTGGATTTTCTGTCACCCACCATAGCACCTACTAATCTCCAGGCTTCAGCTTTGTCCAGCCCAAACATCACAGTGGCCTTTCCTGACCTCTTCTGTTTAGCCTCTGAAGCTTCAGTGCTCAGTGGGTACCAGTAGAGGCTAGATGCTCATGGATGCCCTTGTGCATGTGTCCTCCAGATGGACAGCATCTCCTTAGAGCCAGATACTGTGAGTCTCCTGGGATGGACATGGCAAGCCTCTCTGCACAGATTCAGTCCCCCTACACCACCAGTGGCTTCCCACAAGCTTTCAAATACCCTAGCAACCCCACAGGTGAGCAGGACTCCACAATCAAGTTGCCCCCTGTTCTGTTGGTTGATTGCAGCCATCTGTTGTGCCTTGAAGATCATGAGTTCAAGGCCACACAGTGAAACCCTCCCCCCCCCCAAAAAAAAAAAACAAAAGAAACAACTTGTTCAACATGAGGGAAATAATCAAAACCACAAGGTATCACTTCAGAAACAGAAAAAACATGTAAAAATTATCAAGTATTGGCGACAAAAAATAAAGTGGATATTGTTCATAGAAATGCAAAAATGTGCAGCTGCTGCAGAAAACAGTTTGGCACAGGTGAAACAAAAGTTAACACTTGAATTTCCATAGGATCCAACAATTCTATTCCTACATATACTGACACAAGTGAAAACATTCACACAGGAATGTGTGAATAGATACATGTTTAGCAACATTATGCACAACAGCAATTCGATGGAAACAAGCCAAGTATATAGGACAAATAGACACCCAACATGGGCAGTGTGCATCACTAAAGTATTCAAGTCCTTCTGTATCATGTGAACTTTACTTCAATCTTTGAAAAGATTGAGTTCCCAGAACACTCTTAGGATGAATTCGCTTCCCATTGTTACTCATATCTGACACAAGTGAGAATCTTTCTCCCTCTACAAATTATGGGACCAATAACAAAACCAAGAGCTAATGCAGTGATGGAGAGTTTATACTTCAGGCAGAAAATAGGGAAAATCTGGGGGAGAAACAGAGCCCTGCTTTTCATCTAAGAGATGGGGTCCATTTAAGACTATGGTCAAAACCGACATTTTAACTGAGTAGGATCATTCATAACTTTCTTCAGGAAATGAGTAAACAGACAGTCCACGTGGCATCCTTTATGGCTAAAATGCGTGTTGCCACATCTCCTTCTGCATCCTGCCTCATGGGAGCAAAGGAGGCCACAGGTGTCTGTGTGGCTGCCTAGGTGGGGATCTTGTCTGAAACAGAGCACTGGCTAACACAGGATAACTCCTGGAAGTTAAGAATTCATTTGCCTGGTGACACCATGGTGCCTCCTTAGCATAGCTACCTGGAGCTCTATATCCCTCAGAAGATGTCATCCTGGTCTCAGTCCAGGAACTGGAGTCCCTTCAAGTCCCTCTCTGCTCCCCAGCCCTAGCTCAAGTCTGTACCTAGGTGCAAATGTTTACAGGTGCCAAAGACAAGGAAGAACCCGGATGAAGAACTGCCCTCCGACTTCTAGAAGCAGCAACAGAAAGTGGATACCTATCCCAGTATACACACAGGACAGGAAACAAAGTCAGGATACTTCTGTGGAGGCACATAAGGCCTGCTACTATAAGGGCTAATCTGAGAACCTGAGTGACTAAATATAAGTTTTAGTGTTAAAATTGTAACAGCTTCTAAACCCTGGTGATGACTCCATGCTAGAAGGCTGGACCCCCACCTGTCAGACTAGTTTTTTGTAGTTTGACATTTAAAAATATAGGGAGCACTTGTTCCACTCTGTACCTAGGTAGCAGCCATGGTAATGGACAGTAAAAAAATGATCATAGTCATAGAATATAGAAATAACCATAATAGTAGTAGGAATGCCATGGTAACTGTTGGGTTAGTTTACTTATGACAGCGTACTGGATTGTTTTAGCCCGCTCAAGCTTGCTTACTGGTAATGGGAAAACACGGTAGCAATTGTTAAAATAAAGTTGGTACTAGGTCAGCCTGACCACAGAAGTAAACTGTTTGCTTGCTCTACCCCAAGCATTAACCCCCTGCATCAGTGCTATGTGAACACCTGCTGTCATTTCCTGATATCAAGGCCAGTTCCCATTATCAAAGCCAAAATAGATAATTGAAAGGGTAGATAGCCAATTGCTTGCTAAATGCCATCCAATCAAGTATCTGCCAAGTTGGAAATACCCTGCCTGCCCCTGTTGTAATCACAATAAAAACCTTGCTTATCTGAGGGTCAGGGCTCTCAATCCAGATCTGCTGTGTCTGTGGCGGTTGAGAGTCCAGGCTCGAGCTTACAATAAAGACTTGCAACCCAAAATCTGGGCATAACACCACAAAAAAGGAAACTGGTACCTTGGAGTACCAGCAACTCCACCAAATGTTCTCCACAGACCGAACCCTTCATCACTATACTGCTCCTGAGAGGTGAGCCACAGAGAACCAGACCACCAAGGGTCTGGGTCACCCTAGCAGGTGCCATATTACCTTAGGGAAGAGTACAGGGCCTTTAAACATGATGACACAGTCCAGGGGAAACCACAACCCGTCCTCACAGCTTCATCCTCACCTATCTAGGTATTTCTGAGAGTACAGATGGGCTTTGTTCAAAGCTAGGACCCTTCTATTAAGCTTTAAATTGTATGCTTACACAAAAGTAGGCCTTCCAGTGAGAGAAAATGGACTTTTTTGCATAATAAGTGGGAGACACAAGATAAAGACAAATACAGGGGGAAGACACCAGAAAGGAGGGCATGAGAAAGAGCAGGGCTAGTAAACAAAGACCCTGGGGAGGATCTTGAGGTCACTCACAGACTCTAACCCCTACCCTATCTCCTACCCCATACCAAAACACATGTACTCACCAACCTTATGCCTCACCTTAAGCCATTCACTAACAAAAATCCATACAACTGTGTACCTAACACATTCATATTGAACACATTGCCTCTTACCCTAGCCCCTTAACACATTCTTAATCCTTACCTGTTC